>NC_057809.1:84081375-84088537 GCF_018294505.1 Triticum aestivum
AGATGGCTCCAGCAGCAGCACGACGGCGTGGTGGTGGTGGAGCTGCAGTACTCCGGCAGGGCTTCGCTAAGCTCTATGGAGGAGGAGGAGGTGTTGGAGAGGGAGAAGGAGGCACCAAAGATGTGTTATGAGAGGCCCTCCTTACCCTACTATATATAGAGAGTCCAAGGGGGGGGGGGCGCCGGCCCTAGGAGATCCAATCTCCTAGGGGGGTGCGGCCAAGGGGGGGAATCCCTCCTCCCCAAGGCACCTAGGAGGTGCCTTCCCCCTTTGGGACTCTTCCCTTCTTGAACCCTAGGCACATGGGCCTCTTGGGGCTGGTGCCCTTGGCCCATATAGGCCAAGGCGCACCCCCTACAGCCCATGTGGCCCCCGGGGCAGGTGGCCCCACCCGGTGGACCCCCGGGACCCTTCCGGTGGTCCCAGTACAATACCGGTGACCCCGAAACTTGTCCCGATGCCCGAAATAGCACTTCCTATATATAATTCTTTACCTCCGGACCATTCCGGAACTCCTCGTGACGTCCGGGATCTCATCCGGGACTTCAAACAACATTCGGGTTACTGCATATACATATCCCTACAACCCTAGCGTCACCGAACCTTAAGTGTGTAGACCCTACGGGTTCGGGAGACATGTAGACATGACCGAGACGACTCTCCGGTCAATAACCAACAGCGGGATCTGGATACCCATGTTGGCTCCCACATGCTCCTCGATGATCTCATCGGATGAACCACGATGTCGAGGATTCAAGCAACCCCGTATACAATTCCCTTTGTCAATCGGTATGTTACTTGCCCGAGATTCGATCGTCGGTATCCCAATACCTCGTTCAATCTCGTTACCGGCAAGTCACTTTACTCGTACCGTAATGCATGATCCCGTGACCAGACACTTGGTCACTTTGAGCTCATTATGATGATGCATTACCGAGTGGGCCCAGTGATACCTCTCCGTCATACGGAGTGACAAATCCCAGTCTTGATCCGTGTCAACCCAACAGACACTTTCGGAGATACCCGTAGTATACCTTTATAGTCACCCAGTTATGTTGTGACGTTTGGTACACCGAAAGCACTCCTACGGTATCCGGTAGTTACACGATCTCATGGTCTAAGGAAAAGATACTTGACATTGGAAAAACTCTAGCAAACGAACTATACGATCTTATGCTATGTTTAGGATTGGGTCTTGTCCATCACATCATTCTCCTAATGATGTGATCTCATTATCAACGACATCCAATGTCCATAGTCAGGAAACCATGACTATCTGTTGATCAACGAGCTAGTCAACTAGAGGCTTACCAGGGACATGTTGGTGTCTATTATTCACACATGTATTATGATTTCCGGATAACACAATTATAGCATGAATAAAGACAATTATCATGAACAAGGAAATGTAATAATAATGCTTTTATTATTGCCTCTAGGGCATATTTCCAATAGTATGATCACCGAGTCGGTCGTGACGGTCGACGTCGAGTGCCCACGCCTCCCCCGAGGAGCGTGTCGTATGTGCCTCGCCAGCAGGATGACAGGCGCCCTCATAGTGGTGGGCGAAGGATTCCAGTCGACCTTAGAGGGCCAGGCTTTGATGCGAGATCCATCCACGTCCAGGGTCTGGTCGACAGGAACAGAGCTCACCGAGAAGGCCACGACAGAGATGCGCCTGCCAGCAGCAGAGTACATGTTTTGGGGCCAGAGTGCTTTAGTAGAGCCATCAGGGCTACTGTGATTCCTCCCAATTTCAGGTTGGCGACTGGAGTCAGTAAGTTCACTGGCGAGTCCAGGCCCGATACTTGGCTTGAGGACTACCGAGTGGCCGTCCAGATTGGCGGCGGCAATGATGAAGTGGCCATGAAGCACCTGCCTCTCATGTTGGAGGGCTCGGCCAGAGCGTGGCTAAACCAGTTAGCGCCTAGCAGCATTTACACTTGGGAAGATCTCTCCCGAGTGTTCGTCACCACATTTGAGGGCACATGCAAGCGACCAGCAAGACTGACAGAACTGCGGTCTTGTGTGCAAAAGCCGAATGAAACTTTGAGAGATTACATCCAGAGATGGATCACGTTACATCACTCGGTGGAGAATGTGCCTGACCACCAAGCAGTTTGTGCCTTCAAGGAAGGCGTCAAGTACAGAGAGCTGAATTTGAAATTCGGTCGAACCGTAGATATGTCCCTGAATCGGATGATGGAGATTGCCACCAAGTACGCTAATGGTGAAGATGAGATTCGACTCAGAAGTGGCAAGCTCAAGTCAGTCGCCCAAGAAACTGGAGGCAATTCCAATCGGAAACAAAAGCGGAAAGCCGAGCCAGTGGCTCCCAGGGAAGCCTTAGCTTTGGCCCAAGGAAAGTCTAAAGGGAAACCTAAAGGGCCTTGGAATCCCAAAAAGGTTAAAGACCAGGAGGGAAATGATGTGTTGGACTTACCATGTCTCGTCCACACGAAGAAAGATGAAGAGGGTAATTTTATTTACCCGAAACATACCACTCGGCAGTGTCGACTCTTGATCCAGCAGTTTCAGGGCAAGCAGCCCAAGAGTAAGGAAAAGGAGTCAGACAAGGTCGAGGACAAAGAGGACAGTGATGACGGATACCCTCAAGTCAATTCCACCCTGATGATTTTTGCTGATGTTGAGAGCAAAAGTCGACTGAAAGTTATTAACCGAGAGGTGAATATGGTCGCTCCGGCGACACCTAGTTACCTGAAATGGTCTCAGACTGCCATAACATTCGACCAGTCCGACCACCCAACGCACATCGCCACCCCTGGGGGGCAAGCTTTGGTGGTCGACCCAGTTGTTGAAGGCACTCGACTGACCAAAGTCCTGATGGATGGTGGCAGTGGTTTGAACATATTATACGCTGAGACGTTGAAGGGGATGGGCATTCTGATGTCCAGACTCAGTGCCAACAACATGAGTTTCCATGGAGTCATTCTTGGGAAGAAGGCTGAATCACTCGGCCAGATTGCTCTTGATGTGGTTTTCGATGATTCCAAGAATTACCGCAAAGAAAAGTTGACATTTGAAGTTGTAGACTTCCAGAGTGCCTATCATGCTATTTTGGGCAGGCCGGCTTATGCACGCTTCATGGCCCGACCATGTTACGTGTATCTCAAATTGAAGATGCCTGGCCCCAAAGGTGTGATCACCATTACGGGCAATCGGAAGAAAGCGGAAGAATGTTTTCAGAAGGGTTCGAAGATCGCCGACGCACAGATGGCTGTGGTGGAGTTGCAGGAATACCAGAAGATTGCAGATCTGAGTGATCTGTTGCGAGCCAAGAAGCCCGCTACAGAGTCAGGTTTCTAGTTGACTGGTGACACGAAGAAAGCTCACATCCACCCGACCGACCCCAGCGCCGCCCCGACTCATATCTCGACAACACTCGACTCCAAATAGGAAGAAGCGCTCATCCAGTTCCTCCGTGAGAACTGGGACATCTTCGCATGGAAGCCTTCTGACATGCCAGGTGTTCCTAGGGAGCTGGCTGAGCATCGCCTGAGAGTCGACTCAAAAGTAAAACCTGTCAAGGAACATCTTCGACGGTCCACCGTCCAAAAGAGAAAAGCTATTGGCGAAGAGGTGGCTCGGCTCTTAACAACGGAGTTCATCCGAGAAATCTACCACTCCGAGTGGCTCGCCAACGTTGTCATGGTCCCCAAGAAGGACAAGTCACTTCGCATGTGCATTGACTTTAAACATATCAAGCGGGCCTGCCCGAAAGATCATTTTCCTCTCCCCCGCATCGACCAGATAGTCGACTCGACTGCGGGATGTGAGCGACTGTCTTTCTTAGACGCCTATTCCGGGTACCATCAGATCCGTCTGTATGGACCTGACGAGATCAAGACAGCTTTCATCACTCCATTCGGGTGCTTCTGTTATGTTACCATGCTGTTCGGCCTCAAGAATGCCGGAGCCACATTCATGAGGATGATTCAGAAGTGTTTACTCACTCAAATCAGTCGGAACGTGGAAGCATACATGGACGATATTGTGGTCAAGTCACGGAAGGGTTCCGACCTGCTGACTGACCTTGCTGAAACCTTTGCCAACCTCAGGAGGTATGATATCAAGCTTAATCCATCAAAGTGTACATTCGAAGTCCCTGACGGAAAGTTACTCGGCTTTCTCGTTTCCGAACGGGGAATCGACGCCAATCCAGAAAAAGTTGGCACTATACTCCGAATGAAAAGCCCTGTGCGAGTGCACGACGTCCAGAAGCTTACTGGTTGTTTGGCCGCCCTAAGTCGATTCATATCTCGTCTCGGTGAAAAGGCATTACCTCTTTACCGATTGATGAAGAAGTCCGACAGGTTCGAGTGGACCCCTGAAGCTGATGCAGCGTTTGCAGAGCTCAAAGCTCTGCTCTCCACCCAGCCGGTGCTTGCTGCCCCAATCAGCAAAGAGCCTTTGCTGCTTTACATTGCAGCCACAGGACAAGTCGTCAGTACGGTACTTACGGTCGAGCGGGAAGAAGAAGGGAAAACCTTCAAAGTTCAGCGCCCAGTATATTATATTTCTGAAGTCTTGACCCCATCGAAGCAAAGATATCCTCACTATCAGAAGCTTGTATATGGGATTTATATGACCACCAAGAAAGTTGCTCACTACTTCTCTGATCATTCCATTACAATCGTCAGCGACGCTCCATTGTCAGAGATCCTGCATAACAGGGATGCAACCGGTCGAGTGGCAAAATGGGCGATCGAACTCCTTCCCCTAGATATCAAGTTTGAGGCAAAGAAAGCTATCAAGTCCCAGGCAATCGCGGATTTCGTCACCGAGTGGATTGAACAACAACTGCCGACTCAGGTTCACTCGGAGCATTGGACCATGTTCTTTGACGGTTCCAAGATGCTAAATGGTTCCGGTGCCGGAGTGGTGTTGATCTCCCCCAGAGGAGATAAACTCAGATATGTTCTTCAAATCCACTTTGATTCCTCTAACAACGAGGCAGAATACGAAGCACTTTTATATGGGTTGCGCATGGCCATTTCATTCGGCGTCCTTCGCCTCATGGTCTATGGCGACTCAGATTTGGTGGTCAATCAAGTGATGAAGGAATGGGACGTCAGAAGTCTAGCCATGACTGGTTATTGCAATGCAGTGAGAAAGCTGGAGAAGAAATTCGAGGGGTTAGAGCTTCACCACATACCCCGACTGAAAAATCAAGCAGCTGATTATCTGGCAAAAATAGGTTCCAAAAGAGAAGCCATTCCCAGCAATGTGTTTCTGGAACATATCCACACACCATCAGTCCAGGAGGATCCCTTCACGGAAGAGGCCCCGCAGCCAAAAAGCGCCATGGATCCGACTGAAGTTGAAATTCCAGCTGTGGTCGACTTGATAATGGAAGTGCTGGTTATCACTCCCGTTTGGACAGAACCGTACATCGCGTACATCCTAAGGAAAGAACTCCCAGAAGACGAGGAAGAGGCTCGACAGATCGTCCGTCGATCCAAGGCCTTTATAGTCATAAAGGGACAGTTATATAGGGAAAGCGCAACTGGGGTCGGCCAGAAGTGTATCACACCAGAAGAAGGTCAGATGATCCTTAACGATATCCACTCGGGGACCTGTGGTCATCATGCGTCCTCTCGGACCATTGTGGCTAAAGCATACCGAGCGGGGTTCTACTAGCCAAGGGCCAATGAGATGGCTAAAGAGATAGTCAACAAATGTGAAGGATGTCAGTATTACTCCAATATGCCGCACAAGCCCGCGTCAGCCCTGAAAACCATTCCACTCGTCTGGCCCTTCGCTGTTTGGGGGTTGGACATGGTTGGACCACTGAGAACAGGCAGGAGCGGCTTCACTCACGTGCTGGTAGCAGTCGACAAGTTCACCAAATGGATTGAAGCCAAGCCTATCAAGAATCTTGATGCTTGCACCGCTATCAGTTTCATCAGAGAGTTGATATTCAAATATGGAGTTCCACACAGCATCATCACCGACAACGGGTCAAACTTCGATTCTGACAAATTTAGGGCCTTGTGCGCCTCTCAGGGCACTCGGGTCGACTATGCTTCAGTCGCTCACCCCCAGTCGAATGGGCAAGCAGAAAGGGCAAACGGCCTAATTCTCAAAGGACTGAAACCCCGATTGATGCGCGATCTCAAGCACGCAGCAGGTGCATGGGTCGACGAGCTTCCATCAGTCCTTTGGGGATTGAGGACAACCCCGAATCGATCGACCGGAAGAACCCCATTCTTTCTGGTCTACGGAGCCAAGGCAGTCTTACCGAGTGACCTGCTTCACAACGCTCCCAGAGTCGAGCTCTACTCAGAAGATGAGGCAGAACAAGCCCGGCAGGACGCAGTCGACCTCCTAGAAGAAGAAAGAGAAATGGCCTTGATTCGATCGACCATCTATCAGCAAGACTTGCGTCGATTCCATGCCAGAAACGTGAAGAGCCGAGCCTTCCAAGAAGGAGACTTAGTCCTCTGAGTGGATCAGCAGAAACCACACAAGCTCGCTCCTACTTGGGAAGGCCCCTTCATAGTCACCAGAGTCCTCCACAATGGAGCATACCACCTCTACAATGTCGATCGCCAGATTGATGAGCCACGAGCCTGGAATGCGGAGCTACTCCGCCCCTTTTATACTTGAATTCTCACTCGGATGAGATGTAATAAGAAAAACTCTTGTAGTTTATTTATCAAAGACAAGAGCGTTATAATTTTCCCAGTGATTATTATTGTTTTTGTTTGCGTAAGAAATCCCCTAGTGGGTGGCTTAGCTGCGAATCCGCTTCGCCTAAGTTTGTAAAAATAGTTTCCTACCGAGTGGCGAGCCAGCCTCCCACTCGGGGGCTTAGCTGCGAATCTGTTTCGCCTAAGTTTGAAAAAATCCTACCGAGTGGAGAGCAATCCTCCCACTCGGGGGCTTAGCTGCAGTCCAGTACTCGCCTAAGTTCTCTCACTTGGAGACTTAGCTGCAGTCAGGCACTTGCCTAAGTTTGAAAAAATCCTACCGAGTGGAGAGCAATCCTCCCACTCGGGGGCTTAGCTGCAGTCCAGTACTCGCCTAAGTTCTCTCACTTGGAGACTTAGCTGCAGTCAGGCACTCGCCTAAGTTTGAAAAAATCCTACCGAGTGGAGAGCAATCCTCCCACTCGGGGGCTTAGCTGCAGTCCAGCACT
>NC_057809.1:84088769-84089283 GCF_018294505.1 Triticum aestivum
AGTCCAGTACTCGCCTAAGTTCTCCCACTTAGAGACTTAGCTGCAGTCCGACACTCGCCTAAGTTTGAAAAAATCCTACCGAGTGGAGAGCAATCCTCCCACTCGGGGGCTTAGCTGCAGTCCAGTACTCGCCTAAGTTCTCCCACTTAGAGACTTAGCTGCAGTCCGGCACTCGCCTAAGTTTGAAAAAATCCTACTGAGTGGAGAGCAATCCTCCCACTCGGAGGCTTAGCTGCAGTCCAGTACTCGCCTAAGTTCTCCCACTTAGAGACTTAGCTGCAGTCCGGCACTCGCCTAAGTTTGAAAAAAATCCTACTGAGTGGAGAGCAATCCTCCCACTCGAGGGTTTAGCTACAGTCCAGTACTCGCCTAAGTACGAAACACATCTCAATCCTCAAGGACGACGAGGGGCGGGTCGACGGCCACCTTCTCCTGGAGAGCTTCGCCACAAATGCAATGCGCGATTCATCCCACTCTACAGTAACGAAGTACGGGTCGACTGCCACCGTCTCCT